>NC_084754.1:10950944-10958444 GCF_033978785.1 Entelurus aequoreus | reverse complement strand
CTAACCTGGCTTGCCTGTAGTCCAGACCTGTCTCCCATTGAAAATGTGTGCGGATTATGAAGCCTAAAATACCACAACGGAGACCCGCGGACTGTTGAACAACTTAATGATAATGATAATGGTTGTACTTGTATAACGCTTTTCTACCCCTTTTTAAGGAGCCCAAAGCGCTTTGACAGTATTTCCACTTTCACCCATTCACACACACATTCACACACTGATGGCGGGAGCTGCCATGCAAGGCGCTAACCAGGACCCATCAGGAGCAAGGGTGAAGTGTCTTGCCCAAGGACACAACGGACGTGACTAGGATGGTAGAAGGTGGGGATTGAACCAGTAACCCTCAGATTGCTGGCACGGCCACTCTCCCAACTTCGCCACGCCGTCCCAACTTAAGCTGTACATCAAGCAAGAATGGGAAATAATTCCACCTGAGAAGCTTCAAAAATGTGTCTCCTCAGTTCCCAAACGTTTATTGAGTGTTGTTAAAAGGAAAGGCCATGTAACACAGTGGTGAACATGCCCTTTCCCAACTACTTTGGCACGTGTTGTAGCCATGAATTTCTAAGTTAATTATTATTTGCAAAAAAAAATAAAGTTTATGAGTTTGAACATCAAATATCTTGTCTTTATAGTGCATTCAATTGAATATGGGTTGAAAAGGATTTGCAAATTATTGTATTCCGTTTATATTTACATCTAACACAATTTCCCAACTCATATGGAAAAGGGGTTTGTAAAAGCCGTGGAAAATGGGTTAGTTTCTTTAATCCAATCCACTTTATTTATATAGCGCATTTAAACAACAAAAATGTTTCCAAAGTTCTGCACAACAATATTAAAAACAATATTCAAAACAATATTCAAATATTATCCTTAGCTCCACCAATGACTGAATAAAAACAAAAAATAAATAAATAAAACCAATATAAAAACAATACAAAAATAAATATGATAAAAACGATTTTAAAGGGTAAAACCAATTAAAACAGTACATAGAAATCAAAACTTTAACTTTAACACAAGTCAGTGAGTGCCAGCCCTGATTAGTCAGCCAAATCTCAAAAGGACAAAGACCACACACAGTCTCTTCCTGTGGCTGATTGGCCCACAAGTATGTGATTAAGTCTTTGGGTGGGGTTAAAGAGGGGACTAGATGTTGATATAACAGCATAGCTCATCTATTGTGAGGCCCAGCAGAGTGAGCAGTGCAGATATTGGTGCGCCGTAGGCTCAGAGAATAGGAACTTTCAGGAAGGGTCGGAACACAGAGCCCTGCTCTCCAGTCTGTGACAGCAACACATTGCTGCTTTTGTTTACTGCCGCCGAGAATCAGCCATGGGTTCCCACAGGAAAAACTCGCTACAAACGTTACAATTGTTAGGCATCCAATACACAACGTTAGTTATGGGATGTTATGTTTGCTCATTTTCCTTGACTGGTGCACTAACATCATGTGTTTTTTGGGGGGTTTTTTTTTACATATGTAGCATAATCTACAAAGAAACAAATAATTGCTATTGCGACATCTAGTGGACACATTTAGAACAGCAGTTTCTTTTATTCAAAAATCTTGGCTCATTTTTATACTTAGAAAACTCTTCCCGCGGGCCGGATAAAACCTGTTTGCGGGCCTGATCCGGCCCGCGGGTCGTACGTTTGACACCCCTGTTTTAAATGGTTACTTAGTTGCGATACTATTATTATTTATTATGATTACATTACATCGTCAATGTATACTTTTTATCAATTATTTCTTCAGTTTAAGAACATGATGTAGACAAAAGTTCTAAGTCTATATGCATACAGCCCAATAATGTTTAAGGTATTTTCGCAGTTTTATGAGTTTATATGTATAAAATATAAAAATTAATCGCAATCGAAATTTTGGAGTGAAAAATCACAATTACCGGTGATTTTCTTTTCCCAAAATCATGCATCCCTATTGCACCATATAGAAGTAGTACAGGTATTTCATGAATCAGCACAGAACTCCATCCAAACATTGAACATCCCATCAAAATCAATGATTCTACACTAGCATTACAATTTTGGATAGTAAGGTACTCGGTAAATAAAAAATAAACTGGTATAATGACAAATATACACACCTCAACACAATAAATGGTGTTTAAAATATTGAATTTTGGTTGCTGCCAAAAGTGCAATCCTCCCCCCACCTAATTACAATATGTGCAAAAAAATAATTAGATGTGCAAACATAAATCAGTTTTTGTAAACATTTGATTTGTTAGAATAATTATGTATAAGTTATCACACAACTCTTATGCTTAAAGGCTGTTACTATAGTTATTATCAATTGTGCTGAAGTTGTACTTTTCTATCCGTGCAAAGGCACAACTTGTAATCTTGCTTTGCGAGTTGTCTCGTGTCAGCAGTTTGTTTCCAGACCCTGCCTGCTGACAGCCAAGGACGGACATCGAGTACCTCAACGCAGACAGACAGGGCGGAAATCACGAGTGTCAGCACATTTCCATTCTGAATAATCATGTATTGTATCTACTGGGGCTGCTTGCATTACCCCTCCCTTCAGAAGCAGCCTCAGTGATGTTAACTAGGGACCTCCCGAATAAATAGAGGAGAATGTGGGACTGTACCTTAGAGCGTAGGGCGAAACTGTAACTGAGTGTACAGCCCAACACGTCTCTCCTCATGAGAAAAATTGAACTCTGTCTCTGACTGATTCCTTCTTCTTGTCTTGTGTAATAGATAGTTCGGTGTTTGAACCTGACAGATTACATTTATGTTTGTTATTACAATCGTGTTCAGCTTAAATGTTTTTATGCTCTCATCACTGTTTGGAGGAATCTATCAAAATAAAATACAAATTTAGTACATAAAAACTATTGTATATAATGTGCAGACAAACACATACAGTGCATAGAAAGGACAAACACACCCCAGTCCACAAAGCCACGTCTATAAATATATTGTATAATACTAACACCATTGAGATGAACTGTAACTGAGATGATCAGCCAACATCAGTGACATCTTTTTTTTATTTTATTTTATTTTTGTATTAATCAATCCAACAAAACAATACACAACAATACCATAATAATGCAATTCCAAACATTCCGAATAGTAATAAACAGAGCAATTGAGAGGACACACAAACATGACACAAAACAATCCAAAAGCATTCAAACAAAAATGAATATTATCAACAACAGTATCAATATTAATAACAATTCCAACATAGCAGTGATTAGAAATCCCCCATTGACATTATCATCACAGCCATTAATAAAAAATAAAAATGTTTTGGGTTTTTTTTAAATAAAAAATGAACAATAGTGTCACAGTGGCTTACACTTGCATCACATCTCATTAGCTTGACAACACATTGTGTCCAATATTTTCCACAAATATAAAATAAGTCATATTTTTGGTTCATTTAATAGTTAAAACTAATTTAAATAATGGATCCCATATTCCAATATATGACTCATTATTTAAACTAAATGCAGTTTTTTCTACTGATATCATTTCCAAAGCTTGTGTGTACCAGATAGTTGGACTATCAACAGCTATCCATTTTTTTAATATTACTGCATTTTTACTCTTTGATGACACAGTGACATCTGAAATCACAAATGCTGTGCTTGTCCCACACAGAAATCACACAGTTCTACTCCAATATGTTGAAAAATGTCGTCCCAAAGACTAAAAGCTGACATAAAGTATTGACAAAATTACATAATCGTCAAATCTACAGAACTGGCTATTATGCATTTGCAAAAAAGTAAGTACAAAAATATAAAAACAGGAATGTTAAGAACTACAGATGAACTTTTCTTATGTTGTTTAACAATCAAAACAGAGCCGCCTGTGAGTGTTTTTATACATCTAAGGGGCCCAAAATCACTCAATGCTGGCTTAGAAAAGCAATAAAAGGCTTTGGTGTCAAGACTTTCCAAAAGTCTATACGCTAAAAATATTATTTAGACTGCTCCCCAAATATAAAGACAATGTCAGTCAGTGAGTTCTAATTTGTTTATGAGCAAAGGCAAGCTGGTCGCTTCCAATCTATTTGTGGAGATGGTCTATATTTTATTGTGGCGAACCACCACAATAAATTAATTTAACTCAGTACTGTAAAGAAAACAATATTAAGGTGCTGGTCACCATTAAACATGTTGGGCCTTGGTTAAGGCATTTACTGATTATAGTGCAATTTTTTTAAGTAGCCTTCACAGCATCTAAAGCAGGGGTGTCAAACTCATTTTAGATCGGGGGCCACATGGAGAAAAATATACTCCCAAGTTTTTAATTTAAAAATAAAGACAACTTCAGATTGTTTTCTTTGTTTAAAAATAAAACAAACATATTCTGAAAATGTACAAATCATAATGTTGTTGTTTTTTTTACACTTACATGTTTCGGTTAATAGTATTGTATCTTTAATAGTCATTATTTATACTTTCTGAATAAATTAATTGATAATGTTCATCAGTCAACTCATTGGTGTTAATTTTCAATCTATCAAGATAAAAAAGTATCTCAAAATCAAATTACAGGATGTTATTTATGTAGTTTGCTCATTTTCCTCGACTGGTGCACGAACATCATTTGGTTTATTTATTTTTTTACATATGTAGCATCATCTGCAAAGATACAAATAATTGCTATTGTGACATCTAGTGGACACATTTAAAACAACAGTTTCTTTAATTCAAATTCATCCCGCGGACCGGATAAAACCTGTTCGCGGGCCTAATCCTACCCCTCATCTAAAGTATACAGTAGGTATCAAACCAAACTACATTTTGCTTGCCACATAATTTTAAGTTGCCCAATTTTTACAGAAAATGTGTACTGGGTGCATTTGAAGTTTTTCCTTGCTAATTATGCAACAAGATATTTCAAACATTTATTTATACAGTTATCAAACCCCTTTATATTTCTTTTTTTTTACAAAAACATACTTTTTATGGTGGAACTTTGTTGTATAAATTGGGCAGTTACAGGGCTGCAACAAATAATTGACTAATTTGATTAGGAAAAAAAGCTTTTATTCACATTATGTAGCTTAGATTAATCATTTAATGAGTGTAACATATAAACATTTATTAAAAACCCGACTGCATGGAGCGCAAAGAATTTTAAATATGTTGAAAATAATTGTGGCACGGCCACTTCAATAGAGCCCACGTGTGTGGGTGGTGTGTAATGGAAAGCAGAAAAAAAATGTATTTAGAATATTTTTCCTAAAATATACATTGAGGCTATAAAGTGTGTTCTATTTGATTACTCAAATAATCAAACAAACTAATCGATAGGTTACTTGATTACTAAAATAATCGATACCTGCAGACCTGTACAGTTATACACACTGTCAACTTGGCCTCTGATTTCAAACCATTATATACATTTTTGGAGAAAAAAAATCATAAAAATGTAATATATTGTGTGTAATATATTCATGAGGCAATTATACATTATATGGATTCACAGTTAGAGGCATCCTTCTAAAGTCAGCCATATCTGCGATGTGGCCAATGAGGAAAGCATGTTCTCAAACTGCAAAAACGAACTTACGCAGACTCGTTGTGTGTGTGTGTAGTGCCCAGCAGCAATCAGAACAAATAAAAAGCAGATTAGCATCTCTGTACAATAATGTTTAAATGATGCCAGTAGGTCAAAGCACACATGAGCTCTGTGGAAAATGAATCAGTGAATGGGATGTCTCACCAACTCGTCAGTCACTACTAATCACAGCTCAGAGGAAACAAGTTGAAGCAAGCAATCAAGTGTGTAGATTGAACCACTTGACTTTAAGGTCAGCTTGGTTCAATTTAAATTTGTAGCCTACTTGGTAATCGTAATGGTTGTTTTGTTTCTGACACGTCAAATTGAGGAAAAGAACGTTGGCACAATTCAACATGTTTGGAAAAGGAGTGGGAAGATGCGACTCATACCTCGACCCCATGTGTCAACAATAACTAATAGTTTGTTCACTTAAGCGTACTGCCAGCGTTGCCAGATATCACGAGAGAAAAAAACCACCAGCTTGATGAAAATGTCACATAACGGTTTTGGTGACCAAAATTATCACGGTTATTATTATTGCGGTATTGTTGAATGTGCTCAAAAAGTACTGATGTACTTTTAAAAGTACTAAAATAACTCAAACAAATAGACACAGTTACAAAATCCACTAATGTGTTTTTGATGCTTCACTGATAGTGTTTTAGTCTTAGTTTTTTTATCTGTGTTAATGGCAAAGCTTGTATTGTTTTAAATAATGGTTTGTACTGTAGACCTTATCAGATTGATTTAAATAAAAAGTGTCTACCAAATAAAATGTATTATGATTTATTATTTCTGGTGGGCGTTGTGGAGTCCTACTCTGTTCAGCGGTCCTTTAACGCACCGTCATAACACCTATGTCTCGTATTTTGCTGAGTATAGAACGTTCCTAATACAGTGCTCTTGAATCAATTAGTTGCATAGAAACGTGCACAATTTAATAGTCAAGTTAGTCCGGCAGAAATGTGTTTGTATAAATTAAAATTGGCGAATGGTATTTTCTCAGTGTTCTCTTGTTTTAATGTTAGCATTTCAGCTGGCGAGCTGGTACCAGTCGGTCTGTAAGTTTATCAAAGTGCAGTTATAAATCACGGTTTTTCAATCATTTTAATTCAAAACTGTCGGGAGTTTTACCGTTTTACAGTTTTACCTAGTACAGTGTGTTGTAAATATATGCTTAGATTATTATATTATACACAAGAAACAGCAATATTATACTAAGCTCAACATAAAAGTTGAATAACTTTAATTATTTGAATACCTTAATGTTTAAACTCTGATCAAAAGAAAAGAATGCATTTTGCATATTTACATATTACACAGAGTCAAAAAAGACAAATTACCTATGTTTCCATCGCATGATTAATTAATGCAGTGGACTTTGACGTCGTTGTTTGTTGTTATTATCGCACTGATTAATGTGTGACAAGCTACGTAAGTGGTTATCTTTAGCACATTGCTTTATTTTGTCCCGTTGTGCTTTTTTTGTGCTTCTTGGTTTTAGCATTATGAATTCAACCTTTGAGCAGGTATGTCAGCCTCAATCATCAGGATGTCGTTAAAAAAATAAATTAAAAAAACAACAAAAAAACCTAAATGCTTATAATGAACAGACTTGGCAACACTGGGTGTCCAAAGTGTTTTTTTCCACAATTTGTATTGGGTTTCTGCATATTGTAGATATTTAATGAAAAATAATTGCAAATAGAGAAATAAAGAAAAAGGTAAAGAAAAAATATTATATTTTAATACTAATAAGTAGGAGTGAAACAATTTGAGTAATTTGAGTACATCGATTTATTTAATGGTGAAGTGACTTTTAATGTGTTTTAATGCACTTACGTCTACCCTGCAGAGGAAGGAGGAGGCGGATGTGAGGGAGACATTGATAAACAAATGAAATGTTCCCCGCCACAAATGCCTATTTACGTATTACTTTGGATT